>NC_048590.1:35349440-35396940 GCF_013265735.2 Oncorhynchus mykiss | reverse complement strand
AAACAGAGAAAAAAGTTGTACTTTATAAACAACAATGAAAATAAGAAAGACAATCAATCGGACCTCCCTTGGCTGCGAGGCCTGGTTGCTGGCTATAAGAGCAATGTGGGCTGGATGGCTGTCACTTCCTCCTCTTCCTCTCTGTCAGCCCTGACCCTTGTCAGGCCAGGCCTCCCTAAATAGCACCTGTCTTGTCCCCACTCAGCTGCACTGGACGGCGCACACAACACATGGGCCTCACACATACACGTACGGGACTGGACGACACACCGCCATGCGCTGCACTGAGGGCAAGGGGGCCGTGCTCCTCACTGAGGTCAGGACACCTCTTCACAAGGGGTCAGAGAGCCTTACAACTGGAGGAAAAAGAGATTGGTCACGGTGCTTAAATGGTTCAAGAGATGGAGCTGCTGTTTCAGTCTTTCTGTTCATCATCATAGTCCTATATTTCTTTGGGTGTTATTAGTAAACAGAATCAAATCCTTTTGTTTTTTTCTTTCCTTTTTTGTGTTTATACTACATTCCCCTTAGAGCACTGAGTTCCTCAGAGCTGGCAACGTTATCAGGCGTCTGCTAATACTTAGGTGTTTCTTGCTGGGTTGGTTTTTGTGGTGTGAGGTGGAGGGATATTAGGGTTTGGGTTTGTTCTGTTCTGTCCAGTAGGGGGGTGAGGAGCCCCTCGTGGCTAGTCCCTCTCCTCTCCTAAAGTCTCTCTAGTCCAGGGGCTCCTGTTTTATCCTGATGGGGGTGTTCATGGACATACTCCGCCGGTCCTCACGGCACAGCACGTACTCGCTGAACTGGGAGGAGTCCACCCCGCCGCCGCAGGACGCTGCCACGCTGAAACCCTTCTGGAACAGACGCTCTAGAACCTGCAGGGACAGAGCAACAACAGAGGTTTAATCAATCAAATCTATTCATAAAGCCCTTTGTACATTAGCAGCCACAAAATGCTTTGCAGTAACCCAGCCTAGACCCGAAAGAACAAGTAGAAGCACAGTGGCCAGGAAAAACTCCCAAAGGGTTAACACAGACTTATCAATAATAATGACCTTGTCCACCCACCACCTCCTCATCAATCAAAGCACATTTACTGGTGATGAGTCACGTATTCAGTAGCACATGTCACTAACCCAATCACATAGATGGCTATGTGCCGGAGGGGCGGTCGGACATCATACTGTCTCTAATATTCATGGTGGTGGGTGGTGGTGAAGGATCTGCTGATGATGATATGAGGGCATGAGCTCAAACAGATGGAGGGTGTTGGGTGTGTATTAGAGAGAGTTAGCTAGGTGTTTTTGGAGAGAGCTGGCTTGAATTCAGTATATGGAGAGATAACTAGGGCTCCTAATTGGAGTAATGAGCAGTAGGGGTTGAGGAGTGAGGCTGAGGCCTGTAAGATACTGGGAACTGTGAGGGGCTGTGAGCGGCTGTGAGGAGCTGTGAGGGGCTGTGAGAGGCTGTGAGAGGCAGTGAGGGGCTGTGAGAGGCTGTGAGAGGCTGTGAGAAGCTGTGAGGGGCTGTGAGGAGCTCTAAGGGTCTGTGAGGAGCTGTGAGAAGCTGTGAAGGGCTGTGAGAGGCTGTGAGTGGCTGTGAGGGGCTGTGAGGAGCTGTGAGGAGCTGTGAGGGGCTGTGAGAGGCTGTGAGGAGCTGTGAGGGGCTGTGAGATGCTGTGAGGAGCTGTGAGGGGCTGTGAGAGGCTGTGAGGAGCTGTGAGGGGCTGTGAGATGCTGTGAGGAGCTGTGAGGAGCTGTGATGTGCCTTGAGAGGCTGTGAGGGGCTTTGAGAGGCTGTGAGGAGCTGTGAAGGGCTGTGAGAGGCTGTGAGTGGCTGTTGGGGGCTTTGAGGGGCTGTGAGAGGCTGTGAGAGGCTGTGAGGAGCTGTGAGGGGCTGTGAGAGGCTGTGAGGGGCTGTGAGAGGCTGTGAGGAGCTGTGAGGGGCTGTGAACGGCTGTGAGAGGCTGTGAGGTGCTGTGAGGGGCTGTGAGGAGCTGTGAGGAGCTTTGAGGGGCTGTGAGAGGCTGTGAGGAGCTATGAGGGGCTGTGTGAGACTGTGAGAAGCTGTGAGGGGCTGTGAGGAGCTGTGAGGAGAGGAGCTGTGAGGGGCTGTTAGGGGCTGTGAGGAGCTGTGTGGGGCTGTGAGGAGCTGTGAGGAGTTGTGAGGGGCTGTGAGAGGCTGTGAGGAGCTGTGAGAGGCTGTGAGGGGCTGTTAGGGGCTGTGAGGAGTTGTGAGGGGCTGTGAGGAGCTGTGAGGAGTTGTGAGGGGCTGTGAGAGGCTGTGAGGAGCTGTGAGGAGCTATGATGGGCTGTGAGAGGCTGTGAGGAGCTGTGAGGGGCTGTTAGGGGCTGTGAGGAGCTGTGAGAGGATGTGATGAGCTGTGAGGAGCTGTTAGTGGCTGTGAGGAGCTGTGAGCAGCTGTGATGAGCTGTGAGGAGCTGTGAGGGGCTGTGAGAGGCCCGTGGTGAATGAGGAAGAGGGAGAATATGCCCCTGACAGGATAATGGAGCTGAAGGGAGAAAACTGAGATGTGAGAGGGATGGATGCACGTTAGTTAGGCTCAGATTTTTTTCATCTCCTGTAATCCTTCTGGGTTTTTTAGGAGAGGGAGTATCTCTAAATCCCAATGTGAGGAGTGCTGTGTATTTATATATTTCCCAGTTCCTTTAATGGAGTGTTGCAGCGTATGGAAATGAAAGGTCTCGCTCAGGGCTAGCCTCCCTCGCCTTGTATTGCCAGATACAAAGCCAGAGACGAAGATCACGCAAAATACATGCGTTTCGCCTGTTGCCCCATATAAACACACACTCGCACACACACACATACACATACACACACACACAAGTGAGAGTGGCCTCTCTAATTGCGAGAGTGGTGGCCCCATTGGAGGGCTAAAGCGGGGCAATTAGTTCTGGTGGTTGAGCCACGCAGCCTCCTCAGTCTAGGGGTTAGGATGCCTGCTGAGGAATTCACAGATCACACAGACCGATAGGACTTGTTAAACAGGCCTGCTCAACTATTAATGGCTGGTTTAAACACTCCCCCCTACCACCTTGCCCTGCTTCCCCCCCTGCCCTGATGCAAAAACAAGGCAGAGAGTGCATCCCAAATTACACCATATTCCCTATGTAATGCATTACTTTTGACCAAGGCCAATAGGGTTTTGGTCTAAACTAGTGCACTATATAGGAAATAGGCCAGGGTGCCAATTGGGACACACACTGAGATTAAATGTGGGACAACAACATTTTTCTTCTTTCACCTAACTAACTCCAATAACGATAACTACCCCCTCTCCCTCTCTCTTCTCCTCCCCTCCCCTCCGGAGCTCTGTGACGATGACGGAGTCAGTAATTTGTGGAAAAGAGAGGCGGCATAAGGATGATGGTGAGCTTAAGAGAGGCACTAATTAAGAGACCTGCCGAAGCATCAAACAAACGCTCCCCAAATCCACGACAGACGATGGAGAGGAGTAACGATTATGGAAATGATATTACACTCCCTGCTTTGATCATTGCATCACATTGCATTTTCACCCCATATCTTTTTTTTGATTTAAAAAATAATATTTTTTTACATGTGAGACTCTGTCACGTTAGGCGAAGCGTTCAGTCACAAAGGAGATTAGGGTTGATCAATAAAGATACTCTTAATTAAAACATTTTGATAATGAGGCATTATTACACTGTAAATACTGTAGATTGCATTTAACCTCAAAATGTCATATTGAATTTCAACACATTGATCTTTGATTCAAAATGCCAAATGTACCAATGTTCAAGTGTCTTTAACCCTTCTTGCTGTAAATAAGGTATTGGCTCTTTCACAGAACCCAAAACTTTGCCCAGGAGTTACAGTGGTTTCTGAAAGTTGCATAGTTGCATACAGTTCTTCACTGTAGCAACACTTTCTGTTCCCCTTTTTCTGCCTCTATGTTTGAAGCTCAGAAAGTGAACAAAAGCATTGGCTCACTTCATCCCCTGTGCACCTTCATAAACGTAGCCTACTGTAGCATACTAAACTATTCTCATTGTTGCAGGGTTGACTTGGCTGCAGAGGGATCAGCCACTGTCACACCCCCACCCCCCTGTACAGCATACAGGGACATCACAGCGCTGCCACTCAAACCTGGGGTCGCCATGGGGATGAGCAGGGGATACATATCAAGCTCGCTCCACTAACCACCCAGCATCATAATGGAACAGAACGCAGTAGAGACACAAGAGAAGCCGGTGAGGCAGGAATCAAAGTGGATGAGCCTCATGGCTGGAAACAGAGCGTGATGTAATATTGATGGCCACCGGAGTGCACACACACATCGGAGTGCACACACACACACACACACACACACACACCAGAGTTCACACACAAACACTGGAGTTAACACACACGCAGGAATGCAGGCACATGAATGTGCGTACACACAAACACACACACACACATCTCCAGAGGGGCTAGAGATGCCTGTGCAGCACTCGTCTAAGTCTCCAGATGTCAGGACGTAGGGCGGGCGGTCTCAGTCTCCAGTTGTCAGGACGTAGGGCTGGGGGTCTCAGTCTCCAGTTGTCAGGACATAGGGCTGGGGGTCTCAGTCTCCAGTTGTCAGGATGTAGGGCTGGGAGTCTCAGTCTCCAGTTGTCAGGACATAGGGCTGGGGGTCTCAGTCTCCAGTTGTCAGGATGTAGGGCTGGGAGTCTCAGTCTCCAGTTGTCAGGATGTAGGGCTGGGGGTCTCAGTCTCCAGTTGTCAGGACATAGGGCTGGGGGTCTCAGTCTCCAGTTGTCAGGATGTAGGGCTGGGAGTCTCAGTCTCCAGTTGTCAGGACATAGGGCTGGGGGTCTCAGTCTCCAGTTGTCAGGATGTAGGGCTGGGAGTCTCAGTCTCCAGTTGTCAGGATGTAGGGCTGGGGGTCTCAGTCTCCAGTTGTCAGGACATAGGGCTGGGGGTCTCAGTCTCCAGATGTCAGGACGTAGGGCTGGTGGTCTCAGTCTCCAGTTGTCAGGATGTAGGGCTGGGAGTCTCAGTCTCCAGTTGTCAGGATGTAGGGCTGGGGGTCTCAGTCTCCAGTTGTCAGGATGTAGGGCTGGGAGTCTAAGGCTCCAGTTGTCAGGACGTAGGGCTGGGGGTCTCAGTCTCCAGTTGTCAGGACGTAGGGCTGGGGGTCTCAGTTTCCAGTTATTAGGATGTAGGGCTGGGGGTCTAAGTCTCCAGTTGTCAGGACGTAGGGCTGGGGGTCTCAGTTTCCAGTTGCCAGGACGTAGGACTGGTGGTCTAAGTCTCCAGTTGTCAGGATGTAGGGCTGGGGGTCTCAGTCTCCAGTTGTCAGGATGTAGGTCTGGGTGTCTAAGTCTCCAGTTGTTAGGACGTAGGGCTGGGGGTCTCAGTCTCCAGTTGTCAGGATGTAGGGCGTGGGGGTCTCAGTCTCCAGTTGTTAGGATGTAGAGCTGGGGGTCTCAGTCTCCAGTTGTTAGGATGTAGGGCTGGGGGTCTCAGTCTCCAGTTGTCAGGACGTAGGACTGGGGGACTAACTTTCCAGTTGTTAAGATGTAGGGCGGGGGGATCTCAGTCTCCAGTTGTTAGGATGTAATGCTGGGGGTCTCAGTCTCCAGTTGTTAGGATGTAGGGTGGGGGGGTCTCAGTCTCCAGTTGTTAGGATGTAATGCTGGGGGTCTCAGTCTCCAGTTGTTAGGATGTAGAGCTGGGGGTCTCAGTCTTCAGTTGTCAGGATGTAGGACTGGGGGTCTAAGTCTCCAGTTGAAAGGATGTAATGCTGTGGGTCTAAGTCTCCAGTTGTCAGGACGTAGGGCTGGGGGTCTAAGTCTACAGTTGTCAGGATGTAATGCTGTGGGTCTAAGTCTCCAGTTGTCAGGATGTAGGGCTGGGGGTCTAAGTCTACAGTTGTCAGGATGTAGGGCTGGGGGTCTCAGTCTCCAGTTGTTAGGACGTAGGGCTGGGGGTCTAAGTCTACAGTTGTCAGGATGTAGGGCTGGGGGTCTAAGTCTCCAGTTGTCAGGATGTAGGGCTGGGGGTCTCAGTCTCCAGTTGTTAGGACGTAGGGCTGGGGGTCTAAGTATCCAGTTGTCAGGATGTAGGGCTGGGGGTCTCAGTCTCCAGTTGTTAGGACGTAGGGCTGGGGGTCTAAGTCTACAGTTGTCAGGATGTAGGGCTGGGGGTCTAAGTCTACAGTTGTCAGGATGTAGGGCTGGGGGTCTCAGTTTTCAGTTGTTAGGACGTAGGGCTGGGGGTCTAAGTATCCAGTTGTCAGGATGTAGGGCTGGGGGTCTCAGTCTCCAGTTGTCAGGACGTAGGGCTGGGGGTCTCAGTCTTCAGTTGTCAGGATGTAGGGCTGGGGGTCTAAGTATCCAGTTGTCAGGATGTAGGGCTGGGGGTCTCAGTCCACAGTTGTTAGGACGTAGTGCTGGGTGTCTCAGTCTCCAGTTGTTAGGACGTAGGGCGGGGGGTCTAAGTCTCCAGTTGTCAGGACGTAGGGCTGGGGGTCTAAGTCTCCAGTTGTTAGGATGTAGGGCTGGGGGTCTCAGTCTCAAGTTGTCAGGACGTAGGGCTGGGGGTCTCAGTCTCCAGTTGTTAGGACGTAGTACTGGGGGTCTCAGTCTCCAGTTGTCAGGACGTAGGGCGGGGGGTCTCAGTCTCCAGTTGTCAGGACGTAGGGCTGGGGGTCTAAGTATCCAGTTGTCAGGATGTAGGGCTGGGGGTCTCAGTCTCCAGTTGTTAGGACGTAGTGTGCTGGGTGTCTCAGTCTCCAGTTGTCAGGACGTAGGGCTGGGGGTCTAAGTATCCAGTTGTCAGGATGTAGGGCTGGGGTCTCAGTCTCCAGTTGTCAGGACGTAGGCCTGGGGGTCGCTTTCTCCAGTTGTCAGGACGTAGGGCTGGGGGTCTAAGTATCCAGTTGTCAGGATGTAGGGCTGGGGGTCTCAGTCTCCAGTTGTCAGGACGTAGGGCTGGGGGTCTAAGTATCCAGTTGTCAGGATGTAGGGCTGGGGGTCTAAGTCTACAGTTATCAGGATGTAGGGCTGGGGGTCTCAGTCTCCAGTTGTCAGGATGTAGGGCTGGGGGTCTAAGTATCCAGTTGTCAGGATGTAGGGCTGGGGGTCTCAGTCTCCAGCTGTCAGGATGTAGGGCTGGGGGTCTCAGTCTCCAGTTGTCAGGATGTAGGGCTGGGGGTCTCAGTCTCCAGTTGTCAGGACGTAGGGCTGGGCGTCTAAGTCTCCAGTTGTCAGGATGTAGGGCTGGGGGTCTAAGTCTACAGTTGTCAGGATGTAGGGCTGGGGGTCTAAGTCTACAGTTGTCAGGACGTAGAGCTGGGGGTCTAAGTCTACAGTTGTCAGGATGTAGGGCTGGGGGTCTCAGTCTCCAGTTGTCAGGATGTAGGGCTGGGGGTCTCAGTCTCCAGTTGTCAGGATGTAGGGCTGGTGGTCTCAGTCTCCAGTTGTCAGGACGTAGGGCTAGGGGTCTAAGTATCCAGTTGTCAGGATGTAGGGCTGGGGGTCTCAGTCTCCAGTTGTCAGGACGTAGGGCTGGGGGTCTAAGTCTACAGTTGTCAGGATGTAGGGCTGGGGGTCTCAGTCTACAGTTGTCAGGGTGTAGGGCTGGGGGTCTCAGTCTCCAGTTGTCAGGATGTAGGGCTGGTGGTCTCAGTCTCCAGTTGTCAGGACGTAGGGCTAGGGGTCTAAGTATCCAGTTGTCAGGATGTAGGGCTGGGGGTCTAAGTCTACAGTTGTCAGGATGTAGGGTTGG
Organism: Oncorhynchus mykiss; assembly: GCF_013265735.2. Taxonomy (NCBI): domain Eukaryota; kingdom Metazoa; phylum Chordata; class Actinopteri; order Salmoniformes; family Salmonidae; genus Oncorhynchus; species Oncorhynchus mykiss. The sequence goes on along the minus strand of NC_048590.1, from coordinate 35,389,185 downwards.
GGGTCTCAGTCTACAGTTGTCAGGGTGTAGGGCTGGGGGTCTCAGTTTTCAGTTGTTAGGACTTAGGGCTGGGGGTCTCAGTCTCCAGTTGTCAGGATGTAGGGCTGGGGGTCTCAGTCTACAGTTGTCAGGGTGTAGGGCTGGGGGTCTCAGTCTACAGTTGTCAGGACGTAGGGCTGGGGGTCTCAGTCTACAGTTGTCAGGGTGTAGGGCTGGGGGTCTCAGTCTACAGTTGTCAGGGTGTAGGGCTGGGGGTCTCAGTCTACAGTTGTCAGGGTGTAGGGCTGGTGGTCTCAGTCTACAGTTGTCAGGACGTAGGGCTGGGTGTGAGTGACTGGTAGAGCAGACTGAGAGAAATGTGGTGCTGCACGGAGGGAGTCCTACTTTGTTTAACTATACATGGCCATTAAAATGTGACAAGGCGCTCCGCTGTTTCTACCTCATCTTCATTCTCCACTTCATCACAAGCATCAAAAGACCTATTAGAAAGTGGTTGTCTGATCACACTAAAGTGTTCCATTTCTAGGGGGGACAACTGCTGCCTTGTCTCAGAGAAAAGTTCACAATGTAAGTTTGTAGTAAAGCTTTGACACAGGAGGGCCAGAAATAGTGTTGGTAGCTAACTTTATCATGTGCTCTGTGTTTTTTTTCCAGAAGGGTGGCAATGGAGGTGGTGATGGTAGTGGTGGTGGTGATGGTGGTGGTGGTGATGGTGATGGCGGTGGTGATGGCGGTGGTGATGGCGGTGGTGATGGTGCTGGTGATGGAGGTGGTGGTGATGGAGGTGGTGGTGCTGGTGGTGGAGGAAGTGGTGGGGATGGACGTGGTGAGGGTGATAGTGAAGGCGGTGGTGGTGATAAGGGTGGTGGAGGTGGTGGTGGAGGTGGTGGTGAGGGTGGTGGTGAGGGTGATGGAGATGGTGGTAAGGGTGGTGGAGGTGGTGGTGGTGAAGGTGGTGGTGGTGAGGGTGGTGAGGGTGGTGGTGGTGGTAAGGGTGGTGTAGGTGGTGGTGGGGATGATGGAGGTGGTGGTGGTGAGGGTGGTGGTAAGGGTGGTGGAGGTGGTGGTGGTGAGGGTGGTGGTAAGGGTGGTGGAGGTGGTGGTGGTGAGGGTGGTGGTAAGGGTGGTGGAGGTGGTGGTGGTGAGGGTGGTGGTGGTGGTAAGGGTGGTGGTGGGGATGATGGAGTGGGTGGTGGTGGTAGTGTGGGTGATGGAGGTGGTGGTGGTGAGGGTGGTGGTGGTGATTGAGGCAGACTGCAGGTTTGAGCCATGTTCTCCCTGTTACCATCTGACCCAGTATGGATTGATAGGCTGGCTATGTGACATGGCGTGTCAGAAAGAGTGGCTGGGCCATGTAATGTCCCCGGCCCTGGCAGCCCTGGCAGTGAGGGGACAGGAAGGACAGGGGCCGTCTCAGAGTAGTGTTGCTGTCAGGGTGATGAAGGAAGGATTGCGTCTGGCTTGATCACAGTGCTCCATCACTATGATGTACGGAGGTGGGTACCGGCCGGCTCCTGCTTCGGGACAGTGTGTGTGTGTGTGTGTGTGTGTGTGTGTGTGTGTGTGTGTGTGCGTGTGCGTGTGCGTGTGTGTGTGCGTGTGTGTGTGTGTGTGTGTGTGTGTATGTGTGTGTGTGTGTGTGTGTGTGTGTGTGTGTGTGTGTGTGTGTGTATGTGTGTGTGTGTGTGTGTGTGTGTGTGTGTGTGTGTGTGTGTGTGTGTGTGTGTGTGTGTTTGTGTACACCTCTGTGGCTCTTTAGCTAAATGTTTTCCCTCTTAAGCGTCCCAGTCCTTTTTTTCCCATGGCTCTACATCACAGGTGGTTTGCATTATTCCCCTTAAACTCCTTCATGACTGGAGGAATGAATCGTTCACTCACCAAGGTGGGGTTGTTTATAGGTTTTCTCTTAGGTTGGAGTTGGCAAGAACGTTTTCTCAGACAGAATGAGTAAGTAAGCCGCCCAAAATCTTATTGGGGATTAATTATAATGAATGTACCTGCCCTTGTATCGGAAGAAAAATGCTGCGACTAAAGGCATCAGATCACTCTGTATTTAAAACTGAGACTGAAGAATCCAAACCAGGGCAACACGGAAATAAACAAGTTCCCAACACTATTTTCCATCTCTTTCTCAAAACTTTCTCTCTCTTTTTCTCTTCTCTTTCTTTCTCTGTGGGCAGGGTGTGGTTGCATTCCCTTGGGTCGGGGTCTGATCACAGGCACATTGTCTGGCCAGGTAAGATGAGGATTATTCTCATAACCTTCTCATACCTTCACGCAACAATGACACAGGACAGGATGAGGAAGTTGTTTAGAAAAATCTCCCCTTACACCAGAAAACACCTCCTTCTGCTCTCTGTTCCCCTCACCTACAGCAGCTCAATGAGCCTATCTGCCAACCCCTGCAGTGTGCTTGTGTGTGTGTTTGTGTTTGTGTGTGCGCGTGTCTGTGCGCATGCGTGTTTGTCTTAAAGGGGCCAGCCCAGAGAGAGAAAGAGCCCTGCCGCGAACAACACCTCCCCATCCGGGCAAAGGCTATATGTTGAGCCAAAGCCCTCTAGAGCCCCACTGTGTCCCTCATTCACTAACACAAACATCACAAACAGGGAACCCTGAAGAGAAGGCAGGCTTCCGTTTCTACCAGTGCAAAGTCATTCACACGCTGCCTGAGCCCCAAATGACACCCTATTCCCCATATAAGGTGCCATATTCCCCACTATGCAGGGCATATGGTGCCATTTGGGAAGCAGACACTGAATAATGGGGTTGGTTTCACCTCAGCTCCACAGAGAGACAGTGAGTCTGGGGGTTTGTTTCACCTCAGCTTCACAGAGAAACAGTGAGTCTGTGGGTTTGTTTCACCTCAGCTTCACAGAGAGACAGTGAGTCTTTAGGTTTGTTTCACTTCAGCTTCACAGAGAGACAGTGAGTCTGTGGGTTTGTTTCACCTCAGCTCCACAGAGAAACAGTGAGTCTGTGGGTTTGTTTCACCTCAGCTACACAGAGAGAGAGAGAGTCTGTGGGTTGGTTTCACCTCAGCCCCACTGTCTGTGGGAAAGGCCTGATAATGAAACCTAAAATAGGAGGGATCCTTCCCAGTCCATTTGAAACAGATGTATGGCGCACACTGAGACCAGACTCGGCGGTAAACATAGTGGGGAAATGTTGTGTTAGTTGATGCGGCCAATTAATTATATTGCAAGCCATTTAAAAATCTATAAAAGAAGTATAAACCGGTTTAGGCTGTTTGAGAAATTGTAAGTATGGTATTAAAAAATGCAATACGTGTATTTCAATCTCCCCGGGCAGTGTTATATTGGAATCTTTTTAAAAAGAGGAGCTGTGTCTTAAAAAGGAGTCAAACGTAAATTATGCATATCATTTTTTTTCACCCATCTCATTTTTGTGAGAAGAAAACATGGCCGCAGTGCAGGCAGACAGACAGTGGAGAGGAGACAAGACTTTGTCCCGCTGCTCAGGCAGCTAGGCAGCAGCCCCGGAGGTGGTCTCTCACATTGGCAGGAGGACGGTGGAGGTGTCAGAGCAGAACGCCTGCCCGGCGTGTTGGGGGTAGTGTGGGGCATGCTGGGCGCTGGGTGAGGCTCCTCTATGTGTTGATCTGTATGGCTATTGGCAATGAGGTGTTGATGATACCACAGAGCTGTGGTGAGAGGCTGCTCTGCTCCTTAAAGCCTCATTCAAACCTTGGAGAGGGAAGAGTGCTTTCTGAGAGGAAGATTAATATTATTGCTGTGACATACGCCTACAAGTGGCTGAAAAAACGTGTCACTATCTCCGAACATCTTAAACAAATTCACTCTAAATCACATCAGAGTAACTATTATCCCATGTGAGTTATGATGAGGGGTTGTTGCTACAGAACAGTCATCTTGTCTGTGGCTACACGCAGGCTACAAATCATGTCACATGCCTTTACATGGACATTTCAAAGTGGAGTCCTTGTCCTATAGATCACCAGTGATGACAGTCAACAGTCAACTTCACACCTGTAAAACGTGATACACCATTATACCCACTTTAAACCCTGCTCCCTCAAGACTATAGGAAAACAGAAGTCACAGAGGCTCTCTGGGGTTTTCATCACCCGGAAAAAAAACTTCTAGTGATGATTAAAGACAGCTGCCGACATTCATGCACAGACAAAACGTTATCTACCTGGACAGAGTTGAGCCTGCAGTAGCCGTTGAGGGGGAAGCGGATGACGTGCGTGGGGTCCTGGTTCCAGCCGGCGTTCACCGAGTTGCACATGACGTCTCCAGTCTCGGGGAAGATCTCCTCGATGAGCACCTTCTCCCCGCTAAGGGCGATCCTCTCACCTAGGTCAGGCGTCACCCGCACCACCAGGCAGTCACAGGGCTGGGCCGTCCTGCGCTGCTCCCTCTCCTGCTTCCAACGCTCCAGCTCCTTAATCATGGGGGACAGCTGGTAGTACCGAGCCTCCTCGTACAGCAGGTGGAACTCCTGGATGGGACAGGATAGGGAACATGCACAAACACTCAAATCCAAGTAATTTTCATGTCAGACCTCTTTGTCCTTTTCACGCCACTTCGATACGAAGTGATTTTCTTAGCAAGATAGGAGCGCATTTTTGCTAACCCTAACCCTTTCCCTAACCTTAACCTCAGACTCCTAACCTGCTACGTTAATTCTCCTAACCTGCTGTGTAAATTCTCCTAACCTGCAATGGGAAAATCAGTTCTGTATCAAAGTGGCTTTAAAAGAGTGTATTTTATAGTCCCTCATATTAATCTCATGGTATTTCCTGGTTACAAATGATCTCGGTTAGGCCCACATTGAACATTAAAATATCTCAGATTGAAGAATGATTCACTGGTAAACCAGATCAGTCTCCAGTTGTTTACAAGAAAGGCCTGTATTGTTTTTTATTACCATGCTAACCATGGCCATACTGTAGCTGCAATCAGCCAGTCACTCTCTACTCCAACAGTAGCTGTTGGCAGGGCTGAGTAATCCTCTAGCATGTTGTATTGAGCTCTACTCTATAGAGGCCTGTGTCAGTGAGGCGAGGCTCAGCGAGCCCAGGCTGCAGTGATGTGGGATGGGATGGTACATTCCTATGTGCAGACAGTCTAGCTGCAGCAGATTGCCTAGCTGCCTCCCCCCCTGGGCTGTGCTTGCTGGGGGCCATTTGCCCCTGCGCTCTTGCCTCTAATTTCCCACAAGACCAGATGGCACCATCGTTCAACACTACCATAGAAAATACCAGGAAGACTGAGGAAGAAAGGCAAGCTATTGGTAGTTAGCTAACAGAGGGGAGGTGAGGGGAATATATATGGGAGAAGAAGTGAACATGAGGATAATTATAATATAATCCATGGTTGATTTTTTATGCATGCTTTACACAGAGGGGATTTTATGGTAATGTCTAATGTGAATAGTGGCCCGATGTTAAGCTCTGATATCACAATTTTATATTGTGTCAAATGAGTATTGTAAATGTGCTTGCAAAACAATCAGTAATTGATTTAGCAACCAGAAGCTCTAACTGGAAATTATAATCGGGTAAGTTGCTACATTTATGGGTGCTGCATTCCTAAAAATGTTATGTGATGTATTTCCTGTACAAAGGGTAGGTCGAAAATACACAGAGGTTAAGATAACGTCGTCACAAATCTTGGACCTGCGCTCATGCTAACTAGCAGCAGCATTGCTAACTAGCATAGCTGGTCACATTGTTGAAAAGAGCTTTGGGATATTAGAATCTTGTTGTCTTAACAATTGTCATCTTCAACCTAGCACAAAGGGAAACAATATTTCCCATGACATAATGAGTTGTCATACCCTCCATGTATTTGGTCGGTATCAGGACCTTCTAATCATTCTCTTTATGAAAGAATCTGGTTCAAGAGAAAAGTTGATGATCGCAGTGTCATTATGCACTTCTAAAGTAAGTTAGGGTTTGTGTAGAGGAAAGAAAGAGAGTGTGCCTGTTTCAGTCTGACTGCATCATCATTGGCTGTGGGTGTTGGGTGCTGGGGGTGCTGGGGGAACCAAATCTAAAAAGAGTTTTCCCTCGCCTCTCCAGAACACTGCTGGGTACAGAGTATGGTACGGCAATAGCAGCAAACAGCATATTATTAACCCTGTCTGCCTCAGTCAGGATGGAAGGAATAGCCACTTTCAAATCCCCCTGCATGAAAAACCCTAACATGAAAAACCTTCTGCTTCTTTAACCCTCATTCGACCCCCCATCTGAAAACCAGGAATGGCCCAAAACCAACTCTAGCTGAAGCAGGCGGTGACGCAACACATTTTAAGCCGACATTCTAATATTTAATATTACAGAATGTGAAGGGGTGGTTCGGTCACTTTTTTTCTCAGCCTTCTCTAGGCCCTCCTCACTGCGGCTGACAAAATACATAAAGAGACGTTCCCCCTTAGGGGTGCTCTCTGTATCGAAGTGTAGCTCCTCATCCTTCACAGGTCTGAAGCCACGGATGGATGTGTTTTTAACAGGGGTCTGTCTGCGAGGCACTTTAGTCATCTTGAGCCTGAGCCGGGCAGAACAGAAAACAACAGAATAATCCTAACGTAATGCTGAAGTGAGGATGAGAGGGGAGACAGGCCCAACAGCTCTGTCTTGGCTGTATGCTGCCAGCTCTAAGAGACAATCTATCCCACAATCCCGTGTCCAGACAGGCCGGTTGAGCTCCAAAATAATGATCCGACCTGATCACCCACTGGCAAGGCAACATCGCAGGGAAGGACAGAGGGAGAATAGAGGGAGTTGGGAGAGCAAAATAGAGAGATGGGGAGAGAGCGACAGAGAAGGAGCAGACAGAGAGAGATTATCTTGATCCAAAACAGGAACAAAATAGTTTTTACAGGTAATTAAACCAACAAAATTAGAAGTGACCTTCTGCACTGTCATTTGACATGGATATGGAAACACCACTGCACCATATGCAGTGATAATGAATAAGACGATAATGAATGTGAAATGAGTTAGCCTTAATATTATAATAACACTTTGTCTATCACTGTGAGTGACTGAGAAATCTACTGGATCGAACTGAGAAATAAAGAACTTACTCTTCATTGATAATATAATATAATTGTAACATGCAAAAACACACCAGAATGGTTAAGGACCATCACCTAATTTGACTGAGCATTGCTTACACACCTTGTGATTCATTGTAGTCTGAATAATGTCTGAAATATGTCATGTGGAAAGCACATTAAGGGTGAATATTGTATTACATCTACTGATATATGCTGAATATTTGTTACTATACTGCTAAGTAGGCTTTCACATTGATTTAGCTAAACACACAGCATGTTGGCTGCCAGCAGCAGAAGAGATCCAGGCCTGGGGCGACGCCAACACTGATTGTGTTCAAATAAGAACATGCTCAAGTCCTCCTAACCATATTTGCATTTTTTTCAGAGTTCACACAAATTGAAAGGTATGCAGATCAACAGAGAGAGAGAGAGGAGGCTGGATGATGCGAGTGAATTCATGTAATGAGTTGAAACAAGGAGGCCCGATGCTGCATTCGTTTGACTTACAGTCATTGGCTGATTGGACTGTGTAGAATAGGAGTGGATGAGAACAGCTATAGCTTCCATACAGTACACTATACAGATCAAACCAAAACCAAAATGTAATTTGCCAAAAATGTGAAGGAAGCTTTCATGTTCTCACTGTTGTTCAGGTCAGTCCCCATTCAGCCATAATGCTTGGCCCTGAGAGTTAGCCAGGGGGATCTGCCTCTCCTCTACTCCCCTTAGCCAGAGTGATGAACTACTCCAAGCCGACAGGGAAAGACATGGAAGTTTGGGTATAATAGGCTGAACTAAAAGGGATCTGGATGGACAGGAACAGATGGAGCACTGAATATGCTCTCCTTAGACATCATCAACCAGAACTTTACATTTTACTAATTGTGTTTTAGATCGATCAAAGTGGTTATATCACAGAAGAGTCCATGATCGATCGTTGGCCTGAATCTTTGCTCTGTTACTAAGTAGAATAACTTAGTAACAATAGTATGTGTATATTTCCAGAGCTGGTTGTTTTGCCAAGCCAAGCGCATCCAGGAAGGAGTCTCCTCATGCGCAGTCTGAAACAGGAGACAGGTGTGTGCAGCCACAGTGGGCTAACATGGACCAAAGTCGCTCCAGTTTCCCAGATAGAGCACTGTATAAAAGTGTGTGTGTGTGTGTGTGTGTGTGTGTGTGTGTGTGTGTGTGTGTGTGTGTGTGTGTGTGTGTGTGTGTGTGTGTGTGTGTGTGTGTGTGTGTGTGTGTGTGTGTGTGTGTGTGTGTGTGTGTGTGTGTGTGTGTGTGTGTGTGTGTGTGTGTGTGTGTGTGTGTGTGTTTGTCTTTCTGTAGACATTCCCTACAATACACTCCCTCCCCACACATTCCCCTCTGTCAGACTCAGGACCACATTATTCTCGCCTTGTCTAGTATTCCTACTTCCCTCTCAAGCCCAGTTCCTTTAAACAGTCATGGCACTCTATTGAGAGCAGAGAGAGAGGCAGTGGCTGGGAGACTGGGTGGTACTGTCAGACTGGAACAAGTGGAACAGGGGCTATACAGCCTGTTTCACCTGGCCTCACCTCTATAGAAATCATTTTTTTGTGAGAAACAACAGCTCTGGGCTTTGGTTCACATCACAGAACTATGTTATGTTTTAGACTGAATTTTCACCTTTCCTCCACGGTATATTAAATGTTCAGTCTGGGATCTTAAGCACTTACAAATTGTAACATATTGTACAAATGACATTAAAATGTATATATATAGAATAATTTGCCATTCGTAACATATCAAATTCAGAATTACTGGCTGAAATTATACAATACCTTCAAAGCATCACTTTAATGATAAATTGGTGGGGATTAATTTGATTTGATTTCCAATGATTTATTAATTTTAAAAAATGACTGCTGATATTGAATGTGAATGTAATATTAATAATGTTTACAATATAAATTGATAGATAGCGAAAACAAACATCTTGGACATTCTTCTCAGATGAGAGGGAAGTTCAAACTTTGAATCAATCATCTATCCTTTGTATATTTCTACACTGTGTGAGTTCATACAGCGCAGATACTGTACACATGATGCTATGGTGTGCAAATACAAATCATCATGTACCTTGAAGTCATCTGGCAGAAGCAGTTTGCAGGTCCTGAGGAAGCTGAGAATGTAACGGAATATTTCTCCATCCCTGTCGATGAAGTAGTGCTGCTTCAAGCTGTCCAGCACGATGGGCTCTGTGCCATTAAACAGACGGCTGATTCTGGAAATTGAAACACACACATATAATGGAATGAGGTTGAGTTGAGCGGCTGCCTTCAAATGTATGAAACAATTACCCTCCATTTCTTTTTTCCATTTTATTAGCTCTAAGTCTGAAATGTATTAGCATCCTGGTTGAAACAAGGGGCTTAAGGGACATTTCCTGTGTTCCAGGCCTGTTTGAAGTGTCCCTTCTGCTGTGTGATTAGGACAACATACAGTGTCTCAGCTGGTACTTACAGATATTAATGTTATGGGTTCAGTTTAAAGCTCTATTACTAAAGGGTTAATAAAAAATTTAACTGGGGTTTGCTACAATGAAATATGATATATGATTCTCTATAGTGTTTGAATCCATGATGCTCTGATGCTCATACTCTGATACCTATTTGTGTTTTAAATACAAATGTTCCACTGAATTATGTATTGATTTGGTTCATTGTTGAAAACAAGAGCCCAAGTGTGACTATTCCACCTCGTGCTATTCACTGTAAAAATCTGCATTCACTCAAAAAGTAATTTATCTAAAATAACTGATGCAGGTTTCCCATTAGAATGCAGAACAACAGAGGGAAATTCCATGAATTATGGACATAACTTCTAAGTAATAAGACACCTGTAGCTTGCCAAGCATCCATCCATAGTCGGCCTCTCAAAATGTAACCAGGAGTGAACAAGGAGCCTGGCTAACACTGGAAAATGCAGTAATCTGTTAGCTTTCATCCTACTTTTTTTTCATTTTTTTTTCATCCTACTTTCATATACTGTCGATACGATGCCTTGAGATATGGTTGGAAACTACACATTTTTCTCATCTCTTGTGAGGTTGTCATGGTACAGGTGTAAGATCTTACTTTGATCACCCTGTTGCAGGAGAACTTTCTTGCAATGCAGGAAATCAAAAATATGTAGTGTATTTGACGTTTACAAAGGCTTCTGAAGTTTGTAATTTCCACTTTTAAATTTCAGACTTGATTTTCCCAAACTGGCCCAAATTAAGATCCTGCATCATTAGCTACTGTAGCTCTCAACCATTAGTTCATTCATTTCACCTCAGATCTGCACTAGGTGATAATAGCTATAGACCTGGAAGGAAGAGAAATAGGACTTTTATGTTGGTCATTTTAGAGACATGATTGACATGGTGTCTCTATCACTGTTTTACTTAAGTATTTGTATGTGTCACTCAACAGTTTTCTGTAGAAGTGGCAGTTCAGAGTATTTAGAGTAACCTTTAAAATGGTTTGACTGAAACATTTCCCTCCTCTCTCCCAGAAACAGCTCTTGGCAGAGAGAAGGCTTCTCTGTTATCATCGTTCTGATGTAATCAGCTCTTTAATCATGCTAACAGCTTTTAGGTCAGCTGAGTACAGTTAAACCACAAAGAAGATCACCAGAAAGTCTCATTCTCACAAGCTGCTTTTGCCCAGTGACTGTTAAATCCTGTTATAAGGCATAACACAAGAAAGAGAGATGCTATGGGAATCTACACACAGAGCTGTATTACATTTGAGTAATTTAGCAGACACTCTTATCCAGAGCACATTACAGTAGTGAGCACATGCATTTTCATACTTTGTCATACAGGTCCCCCATGAGAATCAAATCCACAACTCCAGCATTGCAAGCACAATGTTCTACCAAGTGAGCCACACGGGACCATTTTATAGCCTTGACTTTATAGTTTAAATTTCTAAAGCGAATTGCATTTACTTTCCATTACAATCCTTTGCTTTGTAAAGACACACACAGTAACTGTATCAAAGGGCTTCATCAGGTATAGACTGAATCCTATCATGTAGAATTTGCCATGTTTTTCCTTTCCTGTTAACTGTATAAAGAGAGCCAGTTCAAAGATGCTCTCCCTCTCTTTCTCTTCACTCTCTTTCCCTCCCCTTCTCTCTCTCTTTCTCTCCATCTTGCCCCTCTCTCTTTCTCTCTTTCTCTCTGAAAATCGATGCAAAATGCTTTATAAAAAACCAATACTCATCTCCCTGTTATGCCCGAGGTGTTCCTTTCTCATATGGTCTTGCAATTCTTCCAGCTAGAATTTCACCATACCCCTCCAGGCTAACTCTGTTTTTCATCTCTACTTTTTTAAAAAGCAATTAAAATGCTGCCTGTTTTTCTTTTCTTTCTTTCTTTTTCCCTCTCTCCCTTTCTGTATCTCCCTCAGTCTCAGTGTTTCCTTTTGGTAAATCACAGATTGGGGGCCCTCCGCACCTGAAAGACGGACCCCCGCACTCACCCAGCTTTGTTTCTGTCATGTCAGACAGGTAGAGAGCTATACACCATCCTGCCTGCCTGCCTGAGAGAGAGAGAGAGAGAGAGAGGGAGGGAGAGAGAGAGAGAGAGAGAGATAGAGAGAGAGAGAGAGAGAGAGGGAGGGAGAGAGAGAGAGAGAGAGGGGGAGGGAGAGAGAGAGAGAGAGGGGGAGGGAGAGAGAGAGAGAGAGAGAGAGGGAGAAAGACGATGATAGAGAAAGAGAGAGCGAGAGAGAGAGAGAGAGAGGGAGAAAGACGGTGATAGAGAAAGAGAGAACGAGCGAGAGAGAGAGAGAGAGAGAGAGATAGAGAGAGAGAGAGAGAGAGAGAGAGAGAGAGAGAGAGAGAGAGAGAGAGAGAGAGAGAGAGAGAGGGAGGGAGAGAGAGAGAGAGAGAGAGGGGGAGGGAGAGAGAGAGAGAGAGAGGGGGAGGGAGAGAGAGAGAGAGAGAGAGAGAGGGAGAAAGACGATGATAGAGAAAGAGAGAGCGAGAGAGAGAGAGAGAGAGGGAGAAAGACGGTGATAGAGAAAGAGAGAACGAGCGAGAGAGAGAGAGAGATAGAGAGAGAGAGAGAGAGAGAGAGAGAGAGAGAGAGAGAGAGAGAGAGAGAGAGAGAGAGAGAGAGAGAGAGAGAGAGAGAGGGGAAGAGGGGCAGAGTGGGAGTTTGTGAAGGACAGGAGCATCTCTGATCTCCCATCCCAGCGGTGCTGAGTAGAGGCAGTGTGGTTGAGCAGGCGGTAGGTAGGCATCTCATGGACCCACACATGTCAGACTAACAGTTTAGAGTCTGAAACTCATGGCTAGGGATGTGGGTGGGTCAAGACAAGTGCAGCTTTTCACTCTCTCCAAAATGATAGACCTGAGCTGTCTTCAATAGATTCCCAATTAATTCAGACATACTTTGCAGGACATCTTACATATGTCTGTGAAAACAAATGCCCAGAGTGTGTGTTTGGATGAATGTATCAAACCCAACTTCAAGGGTGTACACTGGCTCTGTGAATAGATTTACAACTGGTTAGGGAAGTCCATTGTCAAGTGTACACCGAGATTAAAACTGAAGGTTCAAATATTACTGAACTCTTGACTATTTCAAACTTTACTGAATAATGTTGTTCATGTGTAAAAGACATTCATAAAGGGGAGTAATAGTGCGTTTGGAGAGTGGTATATTGAGTGAATGTAGAACAAGTGGTATAGTAGCACACTACAGTGGTTTCCAAACTGTGGGGGTCCACCCTCAAAAAAAAAAGAAAATTGTAGAATGCAATTTTGAAATTGGGTAGTGCATCATCAGTATTCCTCTTGTCATGTTAGTCATTGAATACCTTAGAGAGATATTTATAACTTGTCAGAAATGTCCAGATCAACTAGCCCATGTCAGCTAAGGTTTTTTTGCCCATAGATTTTGTTGTAAGGTTCGACTCCCTGAAATATTACATAAATACACATTAGACATGGCAAAATGTGTAGAATTGAAATCAAATTAGCTTTATACCAGAAAAAAATGTTCTCTCCACCAACAAGAGGAGTGTGAACAGTTTGTGTAATGAACAGTGCTTGTGCCCATAGAAATAGACATGGGGGGTCCCGAATGCTGGAGGGGGGCATAAGTGAAAATGTTTGGGAACCCCTGGCATTGTAGACAGTACCAGGGATGGCTGCAGGTAGTTAGAGCGTTGGGCCAGTAACCAAAAGGTTGCTGGTTTGAATACCCAAGGTAATTTTTTGTTTATGTTTTTTAGCTATTCTATATGCCATCCCTCATAGCTAATGGAAACAAGAGAAATTGTCAAAATAAGCAATAACTTATGTCAAGGGTCATTTCAAAATAGTTTCCTTGTCTGTGTAATATTCTTCTCATTTACTTTCCTCTGACGCTTATCTCCTTAACTGTGAACTCCCCAGAGCGGGTATCAATGTTTGATGATCTCTGTCCCTTACTGCAGTCTGTACAGAGGAAGATGAATACCCAGACATTAGTTACTAGACTAAGTTTCTCTACGCACTCTGCATTATTAACGCAGCAATCTATTAAAAGTAATCATCAACTTACAATTCTTTGAACCTTGTTCTTTAATTGTTATGTTTCAGTGGATCATGAATGTCGGACTAGGACTAGACACCTCCATGCACACCACACCGGATGTCCTCTAAAAAGACTGCATATAAGTCTGGTTACTGCAGTGTAATTGTTTTGCTTTCTGTCAGCCATTATCCTAATTCACATAAAAGGGCTCCTCCTCCACTGGCTCCAGAGGAAAGTGAACCCCTGAGGCAGACTGTGAAGAGGAGAGAGAGAGAGAGAGAGAGAGAGAGAGAGAGAGAGAGAGAGAGAGAGAGAGAGAGAGAGAGAGAGAGAGAGAGAGAGAGAGAGAGAGAGAGAGAGAGAGAGAGAGAGAGAGAGAGAGAGAGAGAGAGAGAGAGAGAGAGAGAGAGAGAGAGAGAGAGAGAGAGAGAGAGAGAGAGAGAGAGAGAGAGAGAGAGAGAGAGAGAGAGAGAGAGAGAGAGAGAGAGAGAGAGAGAGAGAGAGAGAGAGAGAGAGAGAGAGAGAGAGAGAGAGAGAGAGAGAGAGAGAGAGAGAGAGAGAGAGAGAGAGAGAGAGAGAGAGAGAGAGAGAGAGAGAGAGAGAGAGAGAGAGAGAGAGAGAGAGAGAGAGAGAGAGAGAGAGAGAGAGAGAGAGAGAGAGAGAGAGAGAGAGAGAGAGAGAGAGAGAGAGAGAGAGAGAGAGAGAGAGAGAGAGAGAGAGAGAGAGAGAGAGAGAGAGAGAGAGAGAGAGAGAGAGAGAGAGAGAGAGAGAGAGAGAGAGAGAGAGAGAGAGAGAGAGAGAGAGAGAGAGAGAGAGAGAGAGAGAGAGAGAGAGAGAGAGAAAAAACTGGCTCTCACATACGCAGTGGTATCCTGTCATTACTTTTACTGTAAAAGCACTGCTACTCCTTACTATACAGCATGTATGCTACAGTAGCCTCAACAGCACTCTGTAGGGTAGCACAACAGTGTACCCTGAGGAAAAACCTAGGAGGCTCATAGTTCTCACCCCCTTCCATAGACATACACAGTAATTATGACAACTTCCAGAGGACGTCCTCGAACCTATCTGAGCTCTTGCAGCATGAACTGACATGTTGTCCACCCAATCAAAGGATCAGAGAATGAGTACTGAAAGCATAATCTACAGCTAGCTAGCACTGCAATGCATAAAATGTGGTGAGTAGTTGACTCAAATAAAGAGAAAGACAATAGTTTAACAGTTTTGAACAAATTAATTTCTCCCAACATGAAGGAGAAGCAAGAGAGAGATAGAAAGAGGGATTTCATCATTTTCACTTTCAATATCACTTACTTAGCTAGCAAATGCAGCTAGCTAGTTTAGCCTAACACAACACAGGAACTCTTCCAAGTCAAGGTAAGCTTTTGATTTCTAATTTATTGCCACTGGGGCCCGCCAGTGTAAGTGCTAAACTGCTTACTGACTGTACACTGTAACTTTACTGCATGATTGTAGTGGGTTTACTAACGTGTTAGTTCTATTAGCTATGTTGACTATGACGTTACTTTAACTAATATGGTGACAACAATGTAGGCTGTGTGTAGCGGTTATGATATGGTTTGGCTTGGAAAGTTTTTTTCGCCTGGTCACATACAGCTGATGTGTTGCGCATTGAAGTCCACAAGCAAAGGGACTTCAATACGCATAGATGCGAGAAGGATCAGCTATGAAAAGCCAACTGACATTTACTCCTGAGGTGCTGACTTGCTGCACCCTCGACAACTACTGTGATTATTATTATTTGACCATGCTGGTCATTTATGAACATTTGAACATCTTGGCCATGTTCTGTTATAATCTCCACCCGGCACAGCCAGAAAAGGACTGGCCATCCCTCATAGCCTGGTTCCTCTCTAGGTTTCTTCCTAGGTTTTGGCCTTTCTAGACAGTTTTTCTAGCCACCGTGCTTCTACACCTGCATTGCTTGCTGTTTGGGGTTTTAGACTGGGTTTCTGTACAGCACTTTGTGACATCAGCTGATGTAAAAAGGGCTTTATAAATACATTTGATTTGATTTGATACAATCTGGCTGCTAGGAAAGTCAACTGTGTTTTTCCCATGATCAGAGGGGTATTAATTCTGCCGATTCTGTTGAAAAACGTTTCTTAGCAAACAGAACAAAACGGGGATAAACATATCTGAATTTGTCCTATAGAAACTATTGTTTGCAACTGTTGGACTAATAATTACACCCTAGATCAGCTAGATACAGGCAAGAGTGTGCAAGGCGGTATTGAAAGTGTCACTGTCTGTCCATGTGTCACTGTCTGTAGCCTCAAAATGTTCTGTCGACCTGTGTGCACCAACGTTATAAACTTTCATTCATAGGCTAGGTTGTAGCAACCTCATAATTGGTATAGTGAAAATGTGAGTATCATGTTGTAGCCTAAACCTATTGCTGTAACATTGAATTTGGTGATTGGAATATGAATGGTAGTCATCCAATATGCTGTAATACAAATAAGGCCATGTCCATTAAAAAAAACGTCCTCCCTCATTTTAAACGGCACCAACCGCCACTGTGTGAGGTACATGGTGGTGTAAAAGTTACATGATAAATAGTATAAACATAAGTGTAAAACAACACAGAATCATTTGGTTCATGTACATCCAGGGAATATGTGTTGTGGTACAGTGAGTGTATATGAAACAACCTGTATTTGAACATCTGGAAAGTCATCCAAATATATCAACTATTGATTTACTGAAATTCTAATTCTGTCATAAAACGGTGGGTAATATGCACATAATGCTAGTAATAACAAAAATGTTCACTCAGGTATTGTGTACCTGCAGTGTCTGGTCCTGTCTTGCTGTCCAACCCTCTTAAATGAACCAAACACAGCTTATAGCAATGACAGACATGACATAATAATACTAAGGATAAACAATGGCCTATTATAGGCATGGAGATTTTCTCACAAGATAAATCATGCTGGTTTAGGGACATAGAAAACAAAGTAGTTGACAGTGATTTCCTGTCAGAGCTGTGTGAATATCCCAGGCTTATGTTGATACATTTTATCTAAGCATTTCCTTAGATCTTCCTAAAAACTGATGTACGTTTACCTTGGCTTAGCTGAAACTCTGGCTTCAAGTAATAGCAATTGAATAGGGCATGTAGCTCATGGAATATATAACATAAGGGGTCATTTCTATAGAAAGCACAAACTAACTTCAGCATAAACTATTAGCTTTACTATAAAGTTGCATGGCTGGTTTTTAGTTGCAAATCATTTGGACATGGATTAGAGATGGTTTTAGATTAATTGGTTTTGTTACTATAATGGGGAAATAACAGCTGACATTTTCTCTCTCCATAATGTACAATTCAAGTGCATAAACCTGTAGCATCACTTCAGTGAATAAAAGAGTCAGCAACTGCAATTAACAAATGTCCATGTGTTATAAACATGTTATAATCAAATACATTTCAAATGAGGCCATATGGAGGTTAGGCTATTCAATATACAATATCAAACTAGAGAGAAACAATCATTAAAGCAATCAAGTATATCACTGATATCAAAAACTTGTAATGAGGGGTTTTGGAGCATCATGCGCTAACACAAGTGTTACTGTGCACAATTACTTATTTAAGTTTATGGTGGGAGACATTTTCAAGTACAATATGTATCAGTAGGCTACACTCCTATATTAAAAATGTTACAAATTAATCCTGCAACAAAAGCACCTTGGGTGGCACATCTTGGTACTGTGGATAATAAACGACAAACACATTTCACTTATGGAATGAGAATATCCGATTCCTTACCTTGAGTCTGGGTATTTGGTGAGAGTAGCCAGGCTACTAGTATACATGTGTCCCCCGACGTCAATGTGAACCGGAGCATTCGATTTTGTCAGTTGAGCCGGTAGAGGGATTCCTTGTGTGGACATAGGAGATACCGGGGACCGGGTCAAAGACAGTCGTGACATGCTTCTTCCTTCCTGAAAACAAGTAAATGGAAAAGCCATAGACATCATAAATTACTCCGGTCTCCGGAAAGTCTGTATCTTCCACCAGTGCGATCCTGAGCCGTATCAGATCACTTCCATGTCTGTCTGCTCGCATATTTAGTTTACAAATTATTGCCACCGTTCTAATGAAGTATGTTTGCATCTTTTCATTGAACGCCGGAGGGCAGGATATGAGGATGATTATTACGGCTCCAGAAAGAGGAATGCTAGGTGTCAGCCTCTAGGGGGATAAAACAAACTGCAATATTCTAATTAAAGGTCGTGTTATGTGTTAGACGTGATATGCCCAGACACACCAACCACCAATCTGAGAATACGGAATCCAGGGCATTTGTTCCGGAGTAACTCTGTTCCTGAACCACACATAAGAAAACATTCACCCCTTACAAGACTGTTGTGTTGTTTATTTATTTGAACCCCACACAATAATGTCCTATACATGGAAAATAAACATTTAAAAAAGTTATTGGTGCACTAAAAATAGCATCTCATATCATAGGAGTCAAGTTAAATTATATGTATCAAACACTATAAAAATAACAGGACCAACCAAGATGTGAAGACAAACTACTTAATAACTCTATAATATCTGTCATGTACATGGTCAGGGGTTTCAATTAATTGCTCGGGAATCCTCCAATGACCTTTTAGAAACGTGGGCATGCTTTTGCCACATGTTCAACCAAGAAAGGATGCAAGTCCTCAGGCTGGTGTGAATATTGGGGATGTTGGATGGAAGGCATGAGAAACATATGACCACTTCATGAATGTCAACTATCCGTTAAATGAATCCCTCCCAAACTAGGTAGCATACACTGGGTTGGCGCGCTTCAGGCCACAGCGCAGTCCGAGGCGCATGGATACAGTTCGTCAGAGTTGGGTTAAACAATGATGTAGGCTATTAAACAGACATGTGGGTAATGGGGATCATAGTTGCGTACAACCAATCACCACAATCGAATTTAATTAAGATTCATCAAAATAACATGTTTTCCTATGGTTATTTACTTTGTAATATGCAAAAATTACGCACATGCCTGTCAATTAAATCCCAACATCTCAACTCACAAACGTTTAATTAACATCAGAGTCAGGTTCATTGGAAACAGATATAGTTAGAAAATGTCAAGGAACTTACATTAGGATATGGTTTCATGAAAAAATATATATCCATCATGTCTGCAAAAATGGCGGGTCGCTGAAATAAACTAAATTATTATAATTTGAAAGAAAGGCATTTCATTAACTTGTTCTTCCATGCAAGAGCACATTTACTAAGCTTTGAATAAAAGGTCAACAGAAAGCAGTTGTTAGGGCTCATTCAGCCCTTTGCTCCAGGCGAGATGCCCTGGGGCACAAAGTGTTGTTGAAGACTACAGAATTTTCCAGGGTGTTGCCCGCCTCGCTGTATACACCACCAAGCCTTCAGGAATAATGATCATTAATACGACGCTGGATGATACATTTCAGGCCCCAGTGAAAGAAAGACTTCAAAAGACTTAAGAAGTTTTTGGCGTATGAGGCTATCCCACCTCTTCATTTAGCCATGGGCCACAGTAACCAATACCGATAATATTGTTGGGGGAATATATACCAGATAGGAGGCGCGCACGCACGCACGCACACACACACACACACGCGCGCGCACACACACACACACACACGGTTAAAATGGGAGGAGTTGACGGAGTGGAGGGTAACGTGAAATATTGGAAAACATATTATTTTATATATATAAAAATATATATATAAAAATATATTTATAAAATAATATGTTTTCCTATATATATATATGATCAATATGGGGGGCAAAGATTAACATTATTCAAAGGCTATAAGCCAAGAAACTCGATTCCTTTATAGTCTCACAAGAGTTCTCAAATAAAAAAAGACCAATACCGGAACTATTACCATTGACTCGTTTGAATGAGATCAACTGACATATGCTCCGTGGCTTTGTGTTATAATAGTTTCCTATTGACCAACATTCCAGCTGTAGTAACTCTAGCCAATAAGCCGGTTTTAAACGTTCACAAGAGTTGGGTTTCACTGTGGGCAATGGTTTACCAAAGAAAGATATTTGACAATTGCACAAAGCAAAGATTAGAATGTGCGTAATTGTTATAAAATCAAATAGCCCAAAGAACATGCACAGTAGCAGAGATCCATAGTGTATCCACTTTTGCACTCTTGAACACAGTTTACATGGATGCCCACGGATAACCAGATGCACAATATGGCGTCTTACTAATTTCTACCAACATGAAGTTATGATCCAGAGAGGTTTGATACAAAGCGTAAAATGAATGCGTAAGTATGCCAACAGCATCAATAGACAACAAGGGAAAGACTACAGCCTAGACAAACATTCACACCTTTCCCAGACTGGACAAAACATAGCCCTACTACAAGTAAAGTTATTCCAAATTACCTGGTGTTGAGTATAGTTTGTTCGCTGATACTGTAGGCTATCATACCATGAGGAAATTCCGTATCTTAATATGAATTTAGTCATACCGTTTCAAACATCGTAGGAGTCCGAGGGAATCCGTGCCAGTTTATATCAGTCCCAGCTGATGACTGCGTTCCCCTTTTTCACATGCCCCGAGTGTCGTAGAACTAGAGTGCCATCCAATAGCTGACCCAAGCATTCCTCAAGTAGAATCCGCTCCTTTGGAACGAAACTGCCAACACTGTATCCACAAACTGTTCTAAAACATGTGAATCTAACAGTGAAAGCTACATTGATTAAAAAGAAGGGTCGCTGTGGCTTTAAATATCTATCTATAGCTGATGCTGGCTGACTTGCTCAGACCAAGCTCTTTCCACAAAAGCGGCACAGGAAGAAGCAAAGCAGCGTTCTTACCTTATACATAGAAGAGACCTCTCCTTTCCCTTTTCGGTTCTTATTTGTATACAGTTCAAATTTGAGTCGGTCAAATCCTGCTTCGTATTTTAGCTTCTTGAGTGCCCTTTTTGCTTAAATGATACTACCGGTCTGTTATGAGAAGAAAGACAATAATCCTGTCTCTAAATAACAGAGCAGCGCTAAAAAAGAATTCTTGCTCCGGGCTGCCCAAACGCCTCTGGGGCAAGGATTAGGCTACAATTAGCTCTATTCGCACCCAGTCAGATTTTAAAAACGAATAAGTGATACTCTCTCCCTGTTACAAAAATGATGTATATGACCAGATATAATAATTAATGTCAGATTTTTCGTATTTTCCGGTAAAAAATATAGATATATCAGCCCCCGTAACGGTTTAACGTTCTGGTTTGCGGGGGGTAAACGGTTAAGTGCTATTCAATATCAAGCAAGTGTCACGTCGCTCAATATATTTAGAGCAGGAAAAAAACAGATTTTAATCATTGTCATTTCGTCTGATGTAAAAATCCCCCAGGCATTTCCAGCTAGGCATACATTTCCATTGTCCAGTTAAATAAGTAAAACAGGGCACGCTTCCCTAGTCGTGTACTTACAGCTATTACAAAGGCACACTAGTAACTTCTTGACAAAGTGTCAATAAAATAATCATATGTATATTTCCTTGGATACTTTTCATGCGGCGATTTTCCCCTGTCCCTTCTCCACTAATGTCTCCAGTAGTAACGCCAAATGTCCTGTAGGCCATTAAAACCAAATGACGTCTATCGACATGCATTCTGCTATTGCAGAAAGCGCCCTCACAACCTGCCTCCAGCTAAACGCGCCATTTCAATTATAGCACAGGGCTAGATGGAGGTGTCTGCAGTGAAGATTTCCTATGCAAACAGCGAGGCAGACTGCTAGCATAGCTAGAAGATTTTACACATTTACCTAAAGATGCATTATGTTAAATTCATTTTTTTTTTTAATTATATAAAACGCTACTATGCCCCCCAAAATATAAATCAATGTTGCATCACACTTATAGTAGGCTGAAAGGCACCCTGTGGAAGTCAAAGTGCTATCTCTTTGCTCTTCCTCTTTCCTGTACAGGTGCTCACATAGGCTTGTGATTATTTATTTATTTGCGTGTTTGTTTATTTGCGTGTAAATAACTGTGAATAATTTATGTTGCACTGAACACGGTAATTACTGTAGGACTACTGTCGAATCCAGACACTCCACCGCGCTCAGCTATTTGGTTTCTTGATATTTGGCGCCAACCAGTGTGGGAAATGATTATTGGTCCAAAGAAAAAATAATAGTGCAGGAATACAATAATACTGTGAATTCGATTGCAATAAGGGCTGCATTTGGTAATCCAATTTATCTGATTGATCGAATTAAAACGCGTCTCGTAGAGGAGGGGGGTTCCAGGTTCATGTCTGGTGATTGCCGCGCCAAACTTAACGGTTATAAGAATTGGAAATAAATCAGAGCTGCCTTAGGAAGCAGCCCCCCAAACAGGGCAAGATAAACTTGCCCTCTGGCATGCATTTGTTGTCTTCAGGAGTACAAACTGGAGGCAAGAAGACAGGATTTTTTTTCTCATTAAAGTAACAACCCTGCAGTTAGTTCAATTATATGAAGTATGCAGGGATGTTGTAAATTTAAAGATTTAAATAGCTTACAAAGTTGCCCTGGGCCCCATCAGTTAATTTCCTTAATTTATGGATTTTAGCTGAGTGTCTGATGTGAAAAGGAGAAGTAGGTCAGCTTGAAGATTTGCATGTAGTGTAGACTTAATACAGGCCTCATATATGACCCTCTTGACCACTAGAATAGCAGATTAATTCATATTTGGAGTTCACACACCAATAACAGTGTCAAAATATTGTAATTGAGTCTGTAAACGAATCAAAATGAGGTCATTTATAAACTAGCAGTGTGTTTCCTAAAACAATAATTGCTTATTTATTCAGTGTGTATCAGTCCAACCCTGAATGAAAAAAAATCACACCACTTGACCACTTAGTGAGCTACTGTAACACTCATATTTGTAATGTGTCAGACACAAACATAATCTTCCTTTTGATCAAATGAAATAATATTCCCTCCAAAAGCCTACACACTTCACGTATTTAATGAAGTAAAATTAAAGTAGCCTACAATTACACAAAGCAAAATGAATATTAATACAGTGCCAGAGACAGTACTGTGATTGTATTCTGCATGATAGATTCTGAGTGCAGTGTACGAACACCAGGAAAACAGAGTAAGAAATAATGAGTCAGGATTTGCTAGGCCTGTTGGAGAGATCATATGTTAATGTGCTGTATGCATTCATTCATGACCCTATAAGAATAATAAGAGCCTTGAGGTTTAAACCAGGTGTCACTAATAGTGATTCCCAAATCGACATGTTGAGGACTACAATATTGTGCTATTCTATTATCCAGCATTTTGTCCCTTTTGTAAAGGGTTATGCCTGGTTTGTATGATTTCCTAGACCCATAACAATATTAACTTGATACAGTGTTTATGTGTGGTTTTGACACATGCAGTAATTGGAATGCTTTTTTGGTTCTGGTCTGTACAAAAGGTAAGTGAGACTTTGCTCTTGGGAGATCCATTTGTATGATGTGATGTGGTGCATGAGTGCACAGGAATTACAGCATCCATCTAATTTGCCATCCTCTGCACTCAGCATCGTATAAGCATATGTTTGATTGGATGACATTTCAATATTGTGTACAGTGCACCAGGAAACATATTGTAAAGGCCATTCCATTATTTCAGATGTTTAATGTGCGTCTGCATTGAGGGAAATAGTATTTGATATCTTAGAGGGACATTGAGAAAACTGTTTACATATTTGTTGGTGGTACTCAAGACCACATGAACCTGCTGTGCTAAATTTTAGAGACATCTGGGAGACTTCAGATCTCAGTCAAGGTGTCAAATCCAGTCTGCTATACTGTGACACACTCTGTATGGACACACTGTATGGACATCACCTGAGTTACAGCACCAATGTAACAGGCAGGTTAAACCTGGATCATCGGTATAACACAAGTCACTAATCTGTTTACCATTCTGCTCAACTGCCTCTCTGCTCCTGTAATGTTCTGAGAGGTGCAACATAGTGCTACCTGCTAGGATCTTTGAAACATTGTCAAGGTAATGCATTTGAATATTCAGCCTGACCACAAATCACACATTTTGAATTGAAGCATTCTGTTCCTTTATGCTTTAATGAGGGTCATCCAGTGAACCCTGTAACTGTGTGAAACACTGAAGAGGAAACAGTTTGCAGTCGTACTCACCTTATCTAAAGACCTGCTTACGCTTCACAACTGTAACCTAAGTATTGCACCCCTTCTCGACACTCCTCTGTTTCCCCTGGCAAGTGTGGAGGAAGTTTTAAAAGAACATCCAGAACTTGCTTTTAGTAATATGCATGCTTTATGGAGTCTCGCTCCTGTCAATTGCTCCATTTCTCAGTCATTTGACATTCTGCTTGATGTTGGCATGTGTCTGAGGTGCAGCAGCGACACTCATTGTTCATCATTTCAAAGGCAGTATGAGAGGTGTCAGTTTATTAATAGAATTTGTGGAATTGTGTTGCATATAGACAGATAGATACACCTTTTAACAGGCACAGAGTGATTCCCCCCAAGTCCTAAATGCTGGCAATTAAGTTGGGAAAAGTGCAGAAAAAGGGCGAGTACTTTATCCTCTGTGAGAGTTTGATGCTGCTGTTGAATGTCAACTTAGTTTTGCAGACTAAACAGCATTTACTTGGGTTGGATCAAAAATGCAACATGTAATTTATTGTCTCGAAAAAAGCTAATAATATTTATGACATGTATTGGACTTTACCCTAACCCTCAGCATAGCTTCATTACCACATGCTGGTTCATCCCTAACTCTATTCTCAACCCTAATCCTAACCATAGCTTCATGTCCACATCCTGGTTCAACCCTAACTCTATTCTCAACCCTAATCCTAACCATAGCTTCATGTTCACATCCTGGTTCAACCCTAACCCCAACCCCAACCCTTGCCCAAACCCTAACCCCAACCCTAACCCTAAACCTAACCCCAACCCCGACCCCAACCCTAACCCCAACCCTAACCCTAAACCTAACCCTAACCCCAACACCAACCCTAACCCCGACCCCAACCCTAACCCTAACCATAACCCCGACCCCAACCCTAACCCCAACCCTAAACCCGCCCCCGACCCCAACCCTAAGCCTAACCCTAACCCTAACCATAACCCCGACCCCAACCCTAACCCCAACCCTAAACCCGACCCGACCCCAACCCTAAGCCTAACCCTAACCCTAACCATAACCCCGACCCTAACCCTAACCCTAGCTATTCAGCTATTCCTGTTTTGTTTTTACCTTATTTCTATTTTGACATTGTTTGGAGAATCTTTTTTATTTATGTCAAGTCTTGATAGAGAATCCTTTCTAGTGCCATCATGTGGTCTATAAGACACTAATCACAGGGGAAAATGTTCAGCGATTTAGCTACATCTCTCATCTGTTCACCTTTGTAGATGACGTTGCATTTGGAAAGTATTCAGACCACATTGCTTTTTTCGCATTTTGTTATGTTATAGCCTTATTCTAAAATGTATTGAATATTTTTTCCCCCTCATCAATCTACACTAGGGTTGCAAAGGGTCGGAAACAGTGCATTCTTCCATCACATGTGCAGTGTACTTTTCCATCACATGTACTGCTGATTTCCAAGACCTTGCACACTAATGAGATGCTACTGAACCCACACTACTACAATGTCTGAGCCAAAGACTACATGCTTTCTGGTAAGCTTTGATTACAATACTGGGTGGGGTGAATATATTTTATATGACATACATTTTTTTTGTTAACTAGTAAATAGTAGCATACAGCAAAGTGTGTTTAAATAATTTCTAACTTGTTAATTTCTGCTAGTTAGTTTTTGCTACCATGTGGGTTTTAGCTTGCTAACTGAGGAGTGTTAATTCACCTGTTTCCATACATGTTTCATTTTAAAAAAAATATCTTACAAAGGAGTTGTTTAATCTAACTGCTTAACTATTTATCTGTACATGGAATTGTATTTGATTTTTTTACAAATTTTTGTCTAATCTTTACTAGAAAATGCCTGATGTGTGGAGACATTTCACTGCAGCTAATGTAGAAGGAAAAGCTGTGTACATTTGCAAATACTGTGCCAAATCATATGTGAAGAATGCAACAAAGATGCAGAATCATCTGGCCAAGTGCATAAAGTTCCCTCAGCGTTCACAACAAGCAACCTCTGACAAAAATCCCTCTACTTCTATTCGAGGTGCAAATGAAGAATCAGACACATTATCAATAGCAACAGCTTATGGTCAGAGAAATGCTGATGAATGTCTTGCTTGAGCGGTGTATGCTACTGGTTCACCTCTGATGCTCACAGGCAATGTGTATTGGAAGAGATTTCAGAATGTTCTTCGCCCAGCATACACCCCTCCAACCAGACATGCTTTATCTACTAATTTGCTGGATGAAGAGTTCAACAGAGTTCAAGTGAAGGTCAAGAAAATCATAGAGAAAGCAGACTGTATTGCCATCATCTCTTATGGGTGGTTGAATGTTCGTGGGCAAGGAATAATTAACTACATCATCTCCACACCTCAACCAGTATTCTACAAGAGCGCTACATTGCAGGTGAGCTGAAGACAGTCATCAATGACCTTGGACCATAGAAGGTATTGTATTTGCACTGGTGACAGACAATATTGCGAACATGAAGGCTGCTTGGTCTAAAGTGAAGGAGTCCTACCCTCACATCACACCCATTGGCTGTGCTGCTCATGCAATGAATCTGCTCCCCAAGGACATCATGGCACTGAAAACAATGGATACACTCTACAAGAGAGCCAAGGAAATGGTTAGGTATGTGAAGGGTCATCAAGTTACAGCAGCAATCTACCTCACCAAGCAAAGAGCAAAGTCAGAAGAATAAGAGCACCACATTGAAGCTGCCCAGCAACACCCATTGGGGTGGTGCTGTCATCATGTTTGACACTCTCCTGGAGGGGAAGGAATCTCTCCAAGAAATGGCCATATCACAGTCTGCCGATAAGGACAGCCCCATCAAGAAGATCCTCCTGGATGATATATTTTGGGAGAGAGTGGTAAGCATCCTGAAACTCCTGAAACCTATAGCAGTAGCCATTGCACAGATTGAGGGATACATTGCCATCCTGTATGATGTTCAGACTCTGCTTGCAGATGTAAGAGAAGAAATCCGTACTGCTCTGCCCACTTCACTGTTGCTCTAAGCAGAGGGAACTGCAGTTGTGAAATACATAAAAAAGACTTCTGCCTGAAGCCCATACACGCCACAGCGTACATGTCGGACCCCATGTATGCTGGCAAGAGCATCCTGTCTGGTGCAGAGATCAACAAGGCCTATGGTGTCATCACTACCTTGTCTCGCCACCTTGGCCTGAATGCGGTCAAGGTTCTTGGCAGTCTGGCAAAGTACACTTCCAAGCAAGGGCTTTGGGATGGAGATGCAATATGGCAGTGGTGCCAACTTATCTCATTAGCCACTTCGTGGAAGGGACTTTGTGGAACTGAGGCTCTTTCCCCCTGTTGCCTCCATCATCCTCCAAATCCCACCAACATCAGCCGCCTCAGAGCGCAACTGGTCCTTATTTGGGAACAAACACACCAAAGCATGCAACAGGCTGACCAATACAAGGGTTGGAAAATTGGTGAAAAAGTGACAGTGAAGATGAGTCTGATGTTCAAGAGGTGGAAATTGAGGAGGTCAAGGGAGAAGACATGGAAGCCTGAGAGGAAGACAACCAAAGCTTTAGTTCCTATATCTTTTAAGGAAGTATGTATCATTTTACCGGTGTTTGTTGAAAACGTTTTTGGGAGATTCGATGGTTCATTGGGGATCATTCAATATTCCCTTTATTTTGTTTGTCAGTGAAATCATCCCATGTGTCACATGAGTTGACGCTGAAGAGACGAAGCAGGCATGGGGAGTAAAACATTTAATAAAGAACGGACATGGAACGAGACAGCAGCAGTGTCAGCAAACTCATAATACAGACAAAACAATTATTGCATCAGCAGGGAACAGAGCAGGGGAACTGACAAATATAGGGGAGATAATAAACAAATGATAAGTGAGTCAAGGTGAGTCCAACATCGCTGAAGCACGTGACGAGGGAAGGCAGGTGTCCGTAATTGATGGCAGGAGTGCATGATGCAGGGCAGCCTGGCACCCTCAAGAGCAGGAGCAGACGTGACAGTACCCCCCCCCCCCCCCTAGGGGCGCCACCTGGGCGAATCGGCCGAGACATGGGTGCTGTGCAAGCCGGTTGGGGTGTGGGAGCCCAACGAACCGGCAGAACCGTGAGAGCCTTGCGAGCCGGCTGAGGCATGGAAGCCAGACAATCCGACCTTAAGCAAGACGCCTGTCGATCCTGCTGCAGCGAGTGAGCCCGATGATCCAGTGGAGAGTGACGTGGGATGGGAGGTCGCCGAGCCAACCGAGACATGGAAACCTCTCGAGCCAGCCAGGGCGTAAAAGCCCGACGGGATGGCTTAGGCACCCCCAGTTCTATCGGCGGCAGAATCCACCCGACACAACAACAAAACAAAAAACAAAACAAAAAAACTCCTGTACCGGCAGGGCAAACAAGAACTGACTATCCGGCTGAGGCCTGACGTGGGATGGGCGCCATTCAAGCCAGCCGGGGCAAGGAAACCTCTCGAGCCAGCTAGGGCATGGAAACCCGACGAGCTGGCTTGGCACCCCCGGTTCCATCGGTGGCGACCCAGAGCCGATGCCACCATACCAACTGGAACGCCAGTACTCCCCGATGCTTCGTGTGATGGCTGATGCATTCTCTCACATGAGTTGAAGCTGGAGAGACAAAGCAGGTACGGGGAGTCAAACATTTAATAACGAACGGACATGGAACGAGACAGGAACAGCGTCAGCAAACTAGTAATACAGACAAAAACAATCAATGCATCAGCAGGGAACAGAGCAGGGGAACTGACAAACATAGGGGAGGTAATAAACAGATGATGAGTGAGTCCAGGTGAGTCCAATATTGCTGAAGTGTGTGACGAGGGAAGGCAGGTGTGTGTAATTGATGACAGGAGTGCGTGATGCAGGGCAGCCTGGCGCGCTCAAGCCCCAAGGGAGGGAAGAGTGGGAGCAGATGTGACACCATGTGAAGAGTCAACTCATGTAATTAAAGTTCAATTCGTAACTAAATTGTATTTTTTATTTCTAATGGAAGGATTTACTTATGATAAGGTAAAATGTTTATTTTTCTGTCTCCATATGAATTGGTAAATATATCCAATGCAAAAAACATCTACATTTAAATGGTATTAATATTAATTTGCATGTATTTCCGTTTATTCCCATATATTCCCGTCAATCCCGTTAATTCCCAAGGAAAGTTTCCACCTCTGAATATTCCCCAATGTGCAACCCTAATCTACACACAATAACCCATAAAGACAAAGCAAAAACAGTTAAAAAAAAGAAAATTAGGCAAATTTATCAACAAAAAAAACGACTGAAATATTGCATAAACATACAGTTGAATTCGGATGTTTACGTACACCTTAGCCAAATACATTTAAACTCAAACATTTAATCCTCATAATAATTCCCTGTTTTAGGTCAGTTAGGATCACCACTTTATTTTAAGAATGTGAAATGTCATATTAATAGTAGAGAGAATTATTAATTTCATCTTTGATTTCTTACATCACATTCTCAGTTGGTCAGAAGTTTACATACACTCAATTAGTATTTGGTAGCATTGTCTTTAAATTGTTTAACTTGGGTCAAACGTTTTGGGTAGCCTTCAACCAGCTTCCCAAAATAAGTTGGGTGAATTTTGGCCCATTCCTCCTGACAGAGCTGGTGTAACTGAGTCAGGTTTGTAGGCCTCCTTGCTCGCACACGCCTTTTCAGTCCTGCCCACAAATTTTCTATGGGATTGAGGTCAGGGCTTTGTGATGGCCACTCCAATACCTTGACTTTGTTGTACTTAAGCCATTTTGCCACAACTTTGGAAGTATGATTGGGGTCATTGTCCATTTGGAAGACCCATTTGCGACCAAGCTTTAACTTCCTGACTGATGTCTTGAGATGTTGCTTCAATATCCACATCATTTTCCTTCCTCATGACTTCTCTACAGATCCTCTCAAGCTCTGTTAGGTTGGATTGGGAGCGTTTCTGCATAGCTATTTTCAGGTCTCTCCAGAGATGTTCGATTGAGATCAAGTCCGGGCTCTGGCTAGGCCACTCAAAGACATTCAGAGACTTGTCCCAAAGCCAATCCTTCATGGTCTTGGCTGTGTGCTTAGGGTCGTTGTCCTATTGGAAGGTTAAACTTCGCCCCAGTCTAAGGTCCTGAGCGCTCTGGAGCATGTTTTCATCAAGAATCTCTCTGTACATTGCACTGTTCATCTTTCCCTCGATCCTGACTAGTCTCCTAGAACCTGCCGCTGAAAACATCCCCACTGCATTATGCTGCCAACAACATGCTTCACCATAGGGATGGTGCAAGGTTTCCTCCAGACGTGACGCTTTGCATTCATGCTAAAGAGTTTAATGTTGGTTTCATAAGATCAGAGAATCTTGTTTGTCATGGTCTGAGAGTCCTTTAGGTGCCTTTTAGCAAACTCCATGTGCTGAGGAGTGGCTTCCGTCTGGCCACAATGGCCTGATTGGTGGAGTGCTGCAGACATGGTTATCCTTATGGAAGGTTCTCCCATCTCCATAGAGGAACTCTGGAACTCTGTCAGAGTGACCATTGGGTTCTTGGTCACCTCCCTGACCAAGGCCCTTTTCCCACGATTGCTCAGTTTGGCTGGGTGGCCAGCTCTAGGAAGAGTCTAGGTTTTTCCGAACTTCTTCCATTTAAGAGTGTTGGAGGCCACTGTTTTCTTGGGGACCTTCAGTGCTGCAGAAATGTTTTGGTACCCTTCCCCAGATCTCTGACTCGACACAATCCTGTCTCGGAACTCTACTGACAATTCCTTCAACCTCATGGCTTGGTGTTTGCTCTGACATGCACTGTCAACTGTGAGACTTCATATAGACAGGTGTGTGCCTTTCCATATCATGTCCAATCAATTTATTTTATCACAGGTGACACCAATCAAATTGTAGAAATATCTCATGGATGATCATTGGAAACAGGATGCACCTGAGCTCAATTTTGAGTTTCATATCAAAGGGTCTGAATACTTATGTAAATAAGGTATTTACAAAGAGAAGACATTTTACATTTGCGTAATTTTCTAAAAATATGTTTTTGCTTTGTCATTACTGTGTGTAGAATTTTTATTTATTTAATCCATGTTAGTTAAGGCTGTAATGTAACAAAGAGTGAAAAAAGTGAAGGGGTCTGAATACTTTCCGAATGCACTGTATACTACTACTAATAGAGTAAAAATATTCTCGTCTTCTAAGAGAACTATTCTCTTCAATTCCTAATTGTGGGACATGATCAATCATTTTTTAGAAGATGAAGGGACCAATATAAAACAAATACACTTTCCTTTGTTACTGGCTGGTGTCTACTATTTTATTTACAGTAACAATGTGAAGAGTGATGCTTCCACTCATGTCTAATATGCATCCCATGCAAGGTGCCCGGTTAATGTTGCCTAGGGGGAGAAAAATCAGCATTAGGGAGACCCAGAATTGTCATTAGGATGTTAAAATGACACCAACCCCCTAACCTCAATTTATACTTTACATTTATGATAATCCATCACGCCACAGCCATCTTCTGAATATTCACAATGTATGGGACGTGTTTTGAGTTCATACAACAGCCAGGGATCCTGTTTCGAACAGGGAATATAATATATTATGTCCCCTTGAGGGCCTTTCTGCTTTCTCGCTGTCTGTGGGTGTGTAGTTCTGTTGTTGGGGCTAGTAATGGCCTAGGACTGAAACTTGGAGTCCTTTTGTTGAGTGTTCAGCCCCTAAACGCAACCAGGGCCTGGGTTTGATGTGTCTTCTGAAGGCCAGCTGCTTTGTCAACACTCAGGCCTCCCTGACACTGTGGGAGCCCAGGGCCCCGGGGTAGTGGGGGGGGGGGGGGGGGGGGGGGTCTCTGGGGCCTGGTGAGAGAGAGAGAGAAACAGACAGACAGACACAGCAGGGGGGAAGGGTGCAAGTGTGGCCGTTGCCTGAGGCGAGAGGGGAGAGAGCTCTGTGCTGTGCAGCAAGCTGGCTGATAGGGACTAGAGCTGCTAGCTGATGACATTTTATGGTCACAACATGCAATCCCACCAACTTCACATGGAAAAAACAGTTTTGCACACTGAACTTGCAACAAATCATCATGTTTTTGTTTCATCCTCATATAGAATATTATATAGTACTACTGTATATCATCATAGTGTTGGAGTTTGCTTTTGTTACAAGGAGCAGGATATTATCATTAGGAAATCCTCAATATCTATTTTGGTAAACAAAGACAATGGCTGCTCCAAAACCACCAGTAGCATTCCCAACACTACAGTAAACCTCAGTTACAATAGAATATGGTATGTGTTTTCATGGGCCTGTGAGTCTGTGATGTGTCTCCTTTGAGCAGTGAATCACACTGTGAATGTGTTTGCAGTGATACAGACACTTGGCCAGAGGCACTCTTCTCTCTCAGGGCAGCAAGGCAAGCCTCTCCACTGTGCCACACTGGCCTGATGTCAGGCTGAAAGGAAAGCTAGCCGGCCAGGGCACATTCACTCTCTTCCCCATCCTGTGGTCATAGATGTCTTTCAGTAACACGTTAAGTCGCCATTAGTTACGCTGGGTTTCCATTGAGAACAACCATACAGTGTGTTCACTTACACATCTTAATGACCCAGTAATGTACGGTCTCAGTGCTGTTATCCACTCTGTTTTATCCCTGACCTCATCCTGTCAGGTCCCAACTCAGAAATACATCAAGTTATTCTACTTCTGTGAGTTCACATTAGAATAGCAGAGGTTTCAGTAGCCAGTGGACTGGACTGGACTTTGATAGTGGGTATTAAAGTGAATATGTTTTTTATCTTCAGTTTCACAGAAACCTAACCACATAATTTTGAGGCACATTTGAAATGTGAATACTTCTATAAGGATCCTCAGATACCTCAATAAGTTACTTGTGGTGTATCAGTTTACTATCTAAGTTTACAACCTGAAAAACTACCATCCTTTAATTGCCATTCATGAATACATCAAAAACATTGTTATTCTATATTGTAAAGAGTCTATATATAGTGGTCTAAGACTGTACCATCGTGACCAAGAGGGACGAGACAAGAGCTCCTATCTCCTGCCCTGGAATGAGTTCTTGTTTCTGTGGTGGTGCACCTGCTCTCTCTCCCAGGCAGCCCTGATACACAGAGCCCTAACCCCACAGGCACTCTCTGGTAACTCCTGTCTGATTAGCTCCTCAGGAGGACATTGTTCCAAAAACAATTCACTAGACTAGACTCCCCAGTATTAATTTAGTCCCACCAGAAAGGCCCATCCATCCTGGGCGGGACGGGCTCTGCTCTGGGCCTATCCCCCAGCCTGCTAATAGAATGCCACCTACTGCCCTGTCACTATAACTGATAGTCCCAGGTATTTTTTTGCTTCTTCGTGCGATTCTATCCCATCATGCAGTGCGATGCGGTCCCCTCACTCTTGTTCCTCTCTTTCCCATCCTCTCTCTCAGTCAGCAGTCATTCACTTGTTCAGGGCCAGGTGTCTCTTCTGTCACTCTCATCCCTCATTCTACTTGATGGGGGAGATAGACAGCTAGGAAGGAAGGTGTCAGAGAATGGAAATTATTCACTGAATGCTGTGCTCGGTATGTCTCTCTCTCCTTGAAAGGAGCAGTAGGGGAAGGCATAGAGGGAAATAGATGCAGGGCTTTTTAGGTGTGTGAGATAATGATGCTGTGAGCCACAGGCAAGAAAAATAGCCTGAGTAAAACAAAGTATTTCAACCTTGTTAGTGTGCTGTAGGTGTTATTCAGACTGCAGTTTGAGTACTTTAGAAGACATAAGACAACTCTGATCTGCGATGATTAAAATCTAGGGAGACTTTTTTTCAATTGGTAAAGGACCCCTGCTGATTTCTGCATTGTGCTATAGGATACCTACAGATGTCGGATCTTCATTTTTTATCACTGAGAAATTGTTATTGAGAATTTTCTTGCACAAACTTAAAAAGACTTCTAAAGATTGTAATTTCCACTTAAAAATGTATCATCCACTACAAATGTATCATCCCCTACAAATGTATCATCCACTACAAATGTATCATCCCCTACAAATGTATCAACCCCCCCCCAAAAAAAATGTCCCTTAATTAAAATCCACATAATAATTCACATTTCCTGTTGCCGGATTATTTTCCTGCTGTAGCAAACTGGCTCAAATTAAGATTCTATATCTGTACCTGTTTGTTAGCTGTGCCTGGAGGTGAGGAGGTGTGGAATGGGGAACATTATACACCATAGACTCATTCTTTACAGAAGCTAGCCAACCTCTGCACCTACAGACTAGGGCAATCCTGTCTGAGTAGTTCTATTAATTCTACCCTCATAAGCAACACTTGATATTTGAAATAGACATTCAAATACATACATGCATGAAATAGGATTTCGTTTCATGAGACAAAAAGGAGACACAATTTTTTCATCATCAATGTGACAAGCATCACTAAGCATGCCTTTATTATCTGAAGGGTTGTTAATGGAATGTATAAATTACAACCAAGGACTAGTGCTTATATTAGCCAATCCTAGTGTATGTCTGTTAGATATATAGAACGAGATACAAGTGTTTGCCAAAATAAAGGAAACACCAACATAAAGTGTCTTAATAGGTTGTTGGGCCACCACGAGCCAGAACAGCTTCAATCCACCTTGACATAGATTCTACAAGTGTCTGGAACTCTATTGGAGGGCTGCAATACTATTCTTCCATGAGAAATTCCATAATTTGGTGTTTTGTTGATGGTGATTGAAAATGCTGTCTCAGGCATCACTCCAGAATCTCCCATAAGTGTTCAATTGGGTTGAGATCTGGTGACTGAAACCACCATGGCATATGGTTTACATCGTTTTCATGCCCATCAAACCATTCGGTGTCCACTCATGCCCTGTGGATGGGGCATTGTCATCATATGCCTGCTGATCCTACGGGGCCATAGCCATGGCAGCCAAAATTATGGCCTGCCCAGAATTTTTATACATGACCCTAAGCATAATTAACTTAATTAACTCACGCCTGTGTGGAGGCACCTGCATTCAATATACTTTGCATCCCTCATTTACTTAAGTGTTTCCTTAATTTAGTCAGTTACCTGTACTGAACTTGTACTAACTGTTCACTCTGTCTACCAAGTGTCAATATATTATCTTTGTCCTTTCCCTGTCTCTCCTCCCCACTCCTCTCCCTCTCTAAACCGTCTCATCAGAAAATACTTACTCCTGTCCATTCTCATCACTGCACAGATGTTCCACACAGCCTAAATGTACTTTTACATCTGCATAATGTCTTAATTCGGGGAATACTTCTGTTCCTTAGATAGTAACAGACACACAGGAGTATCTTTTTATCACCCAAATGTTGCAACGATCCAAAGAAGCTTTATCGCCTCTGTAGAAGCTATAGCCTGAAGGTTAGAGAACGACTCTATACCCACCAGCTTGCGTGACCAGCTTAATTATAGATCCTGTGTGTATTGATACAAGTTCATTAAAGCTGTTGCATAATTCATGTCAATGACACCATATAGCTTAATTAAAAGTGTTGCAGTCGATTTTACGGAAGTTTTCCTTTCAAATCTGAGCTCCGACAACAGCCGTGACAACTTTTGAATTATATGCTTGAAGAAGTGGCAATTTATTATACATGTCATGTGTATGAACTCACACTGTGGTTACATCACATTCTATTGAAGCACTGGACATTACTGTCCAGTATGCAATATTTACTTGTTCAATAGAATTTTCACATCATTCCATTTGTTTCAGATCATGTGCTGCCACCTTGTGTTCATGTTGGACTTGTCCAATAACAGGGAATAGTGTAATAATGTGGCCGTTGATGTATGTGCCATAGGAATTAACATAAAATGACACAGATTCATTTCAGAAATGCTTATGTACTTGTCATGAAAGTGTTTATGTATGGCTTTTGAATATGTTATGACGTCCTTCTGTAGGTGCCCTTCAATTAAAGTGTTACCAAAGATTTTAACCGTGGAATAAATATCTATTCAGACATTGGCCAGACACAGCCTTGCCATCCTGCCAAATGCTGAACCAGGCCTGTATCCAGGCTCAACAGCTTGTTGGTGGATGAGCCGGTTAACCAAATGAGATGACGTCTTAAAGCCCAGTGTTTAAGGATATGTCCTCAATAAGGATGTGTTCTGTGGATTTTCAATAGAAAAAGCTAAACATGGCTTATGTTTCGTTTTGCTTGGAATCAAACAGTTATTAATAGACCCCTAGCAAATCATTTTAATGAGCTTTCCTCCCAAATAGTTCAAT
Source organism: Oncorhynchus mykiss (assembly GCF_013265735.2). Lineage (NCBI taxonomy): Eukaryota > Metazoa > Chordata > Actinopteri > Salmoniformes > Salmonidae > Oncorhynchus > Oncorhynchus mykiss. The sequence continues at coordinate 35,353,130 of NC_048590.1, read as the reverse complement.
GCAGGGGCGCGTCTTGGGTGTGTTCCAGCACATTGTCAAAACAAACAAGAAATTCATGTGAAAGTGAGAAAATGACTCTGGCATGCATATGAATCAGATGAGCTCACCCACATCATCAACCTTTGATGAAATATTATTTAGATAGATGTCTCTTGAATGCAACCCGCCGAATTGAGAAGTGAAAGCAAAGCAGCAAATTTGTTATGGTAATGAATGGGAGAGTGGGCCAACCCGTTGATCTGATTCAGGTTGTCATGCCATCACAGTGTCAATCATTTATTTGTGTGTGTGTGTGTGCGCGCAAGCACATTTGTGGGTGTGTGTATGGGTGTGTGTGTGCGTGCGCGCGCGAGAGCACATTTGTGGGTGTGTGTATGGGTGTGTGTGTGTGTGTGTGTATGTGTGTGGGTGTGTGTGTGTGTGTGCGCGCGAGCACATTTGTGGGTGTGTGTGTGGGTGTGCGCGCGAGCACATTTGTGGGTGTGTGTATGGGTGTGTGTGTGTGTGTGTGCGTGCACAAGTGTTTATGCTCACCAACAGAGAGCTGTGTTATTTCTTCACAGCAGAAACATTGCCACAATTTTCTTCAGCCATGCTAATGTTTGCCTTACAGGCAGAATTAGAATGTTTAGCTGTGGGCTTAATTGACATTAGTAGAAAATAGAAGTATTATTGAAATTCAAATCATTATTATTTTTTATATCTAACACAGTACAATGTTTATGAGTTGAGAAGTTGTCTCCTTTTTTCACTTCCAGCAGACTTCTTGTATTCCTTGTTTTCTGTAGCCTGGAGCTGAAAGAACATAGAAGTTCTCTCCACTGCATGTCAAGAGATTTCTCCCACTAATGAGGTAGATGGATGGCCTTTGTTTTCTGAATGGATTTAAACAGAATTTTAAACTTCCTGACTGTTCTCATGACTTATACAGAAGGCTGTTGTGGAAATCAGCCTACAGCATTTATTCAAATTCTCTCTACTCTACATATTGATCAATTTGAGTTGACATGTTCATCCACCACTCGGCTCCACTAAAAAACAAAGCTATTGTAGGAAATTAGCTTTAAAACAGAGAAATGATATCTTAGCCTCATGGCAAAATGTGTAGAATAGCTTGAAATTTGCTTTGAGACGGAACATTTTCTCACAACCCCATGGCAGAATATGTAAAATTGCTACAAAAGGAAGTCGATGGCCCAAGTACCCCAAATGCAGTAGTCTGGGCTTGATTACATTCACAGGAGCCATACACCTACTCCTTCAATATAACATTTCTTGTGGACTGGGAAAGAGAATCTAGGCCTTCTTTCCTCGCCTATGAACTGAGTATACTTCCAATGGATGTTGGAATAGGTATATTTTGGAAAGACAAAATAAAGAGTACCAGGGTTCACCAGGGGTGAACAACTTTGGTTTGAGTGTGTCTTCTTACCTGAAAAAGTGTCTTATTGACTGTTTCCACATGCGGAAACTGTTGGAGACAAAAACATTTGAATGGTTTGTTGAGAGTGTTAAGCATGAAAAAGAAGCAGCATTGTGAAAATGCTAAAGACAGTTTATTAGTAGACACTCAGCAGACAGAAACCAACCACCTGCAGAATGTCTTCCTGAAATACACCTTTTGATTGGCAGTGTAAAATAAGGCAAAGGGTTCCAGACCATGTACAGGTATTTATACACTTTTGCACCAACGATAAAACAGTTATACATTCACTTGTTACCGTAACTAGTTTTGATATATCTGTGTTGTACCCATAGACCCACATACTTACATTTCCAAGAAACCCCATAGAACAGGGTTGGTGAGTGAGGGAGCATTTTGTAGGTTAAAGTAACACCTATATTATGCTATTTAGCTTTGGACCGGAGTCTGGCTAACTACATAGAATCAGACCACCATCTAAACAACATATAGATTTTGGAACTGCAAAAGCCAACACACTACATTGACATAATCCTATAATATTTGCCATCATAAATATGTAATCTCTTTCTGTATCTTCTTAAAAAATATATAAAATCTCAATATAGTGTCTATATATAACTCAAATAATGTGCATTTCTTTGTAATTGGTCACATAGAGAAAGGCACCTCCCCCTGTGCTGTATCCTTTTAGCCCCCCCCCCCCCCCCTGGCTTGTCTGGGGTATTCATTCTAACTAGAGCTGCAGAGTAGAACACAATTGAATATGAGGAACATTCTACTTACTTATTAGAGGCCTATTCAGTTAAAAACAGCAACCACGTTTCAGGGACAAGTCGATAATATGACCTGTATACACTTCACAACACCATATGCAATTGAGTTTCTTTCTATTACAGACGGATTTCCCAAAGCCAACCAACCCAGCGTTCTAGCAGCCAGGGAAGAATCATATTTCTGACTTATCCAGGAAACTTGCGTTTGATTGGCCCGAAGTCCCTGCCTTCCCATTGTTCAGAATAGCTGTGGTACTCTACTGTGGAGCTAAACATCAGTGTTGGTCATAGGAGGTAAAAGAGGATATTTTGAAATACTGCTCCAATTGCTGACTTCTCTGAACACTAGCTTTCTCACACAGATCCTACAACCCATTGCCTGTACAGTTTGTGGGACAGTAGATGATGTGTTATTATGGGTTGTATAAGTTGTTACCCTGTTGAGAGATCTCATCGTAAAGCTGTCCTCACAGTTGTCTGTCTTGTGAGGGACCTACGGTAGCAGGTCTGAGTGTGTCTGGGCTGTGGGCCAGGGCTTACTCCTCCTCAGAGCCATGAAAAGAGATCAGAGCAGCAGCTCCAGTTGTTCTCTCTCACACATGTCTCGCTCTCTGTCTCACTCTCACACACTCACACACACACACACACACACACACACACACACACACACACACACACACACACACACACACACACACACACACACACACGCACACACGCACACACGCACACACGCACACACACACACACACACACACACACACACACACACACACACACACACACACACAGAGTTGGGTAGGATAAGCTGCCTTGTGACTTTGTCAGTGTCAGTATAAGAGATGGTGTCAGTGTTCTGCTCTCTCTAACACTGCAGTAATATTTCACTGCAGGGGCTTATTGGGTCATTAGGGAAGGATTGGAGTGGAATTTCTACGTGTCCATGTGTTAACCAGCATGTTTTACAACAGGGTTGTCAAACTCATTCCATGGAGGGTCGACTGTACGCTAAGACCTAGACAACCAGGTGAGGGGAGTTCCTAACTAATCAATGACCTTCATTGATCAGTCAAGAAACAAGGGAGGAGCAAAAACCTGCAGACACTTGGCCCTCCATGGAATGAGTTTGACACGTATTTTACAGGGTCTGATGTACAGGGGGACCCAAGAGGCCTAAATATAGCCAGATATTCTCTACACACACTCACCATATAATTACTGAAATATCAATCAGTTATATCAGAAATGAAAATCCCCATAAAGAAGCACTGAATATATCCATTATAGAAATACATAGAAAAATATATATAGTCATCTGAATGCCCTTTGTACAGTTTTTAAATATTAGTGTCAGAAAAAGCCTTGATGACAGTGATGAGGATGTGTATTCTAAAGGGTAGTGGGATGGTGTGGTAAAGTAGTACTTAGGGATACTTAAGGGGGATGCTCCCCTATAAGACTGTCCAGACACACTCTCCAGCAGTAGTCAAT